>NW_020230203.1:0-17816 GCF_003227715.2 Harpegnathos saltator
GACGTGGACTCGCGATCGTCCTGACCTCGAGGAACGAGTCCACCAGTCGCCGTAACCGCGTGGAGCGAAACTGGAGGAGGATCCTCGAGAACACGAACCTCGAGAACAGCCGAGGTCCCCGATGGTGATATACCTCTGCCACCGAGGACCCCGAGGAGGGAATCCACGAGGGACCGAACTGACCCGAGGAGCAACCGAAACCGGAGATCCCCTCGAGGACATGGAAACCCCGAGACCAGGTTCCGAGTAGGCGGAGCTCCTCAAGGACCGACAGGACTTCGACGAGTAGGAGGACCTCGAGGAACGGAGTATTCGAGGTCATAGGTGTAAGACTGGTCCGGAAGTCAAGGTCGAGTACGCGAACATGCCCAGGACACTCGAGTCAGCGGGAAAAGCAGTACGCAATGCAAAGTTTTGTTTAAACCTCGCCAGATGACTCGAGGGACAGCGGACCTCGAGTAGGCGAGATAAATAGTTTATTTATAATCATTAGAGTTATATTTTAAGTTCCGTTTGCGATAAACTCCGACTGACTGCGAGACGGCGAGATCCAGGCGGCGTGAGACCCGGAAACTCGCCGTTTCGGGTGTAAATGAGTAAAGAGTGTCAGTGGGGCAGTGCGCGTGTCTCATCCGAGAGCCTGAGACTCTTAAACCGACAAAAACTTCGGAGGCTCTGTGGCGTCTGGGAAGCCGGCCTTGATTGCGAAAATCAAGTTTTGAGAAGATTATTTTATTTAGTTAAAGAGACCTCCCAGATCCCACAGTAAGCCTAGAAACACTAACGGAAAGCGGTAGTACAAGCCAAGGTTATGTAAGAGTTGATAGAGTTCACGAAAGATCCAAATGTAGAGTTTTACATGTTTAGTTTATAAAGAGAGATTGTTCAGAGTCGAGTGGCGACGATATGTCCAACGATGGCCTGAAAACAAAAATAGATTAATTACCAAATTGATAGCCTTGACTTGTACTTACCCTGATGACGAAGAAACAAACCAAAGACTGATATTGTCCCGCGGCGACCTGAAAAAAAGAAACAAATTAGTATTAAGTGCGATATAGGTATAGTATACTTACCGTGTGGGCTGCATCCTGTCCATGGGCGGCGTCTAGTCCAACGATGACCTGAAACAATCAAAAGAATTATTAAAGTTAATTTTATATAGATTAAAATACTTACCTGAGGTATGTCTCATCCGATGGTGACCTGTAAAGAAAAAGGGTAGATTAGTGTATAACAACAATATAATGCAATGTGCAATACCTACCTGATGAGGTGACAAAAACGATGAGGCGTCCAATGTCCCGCGGCGACCTGAAAAGAAAATATAATAGTCATTAGAATTAAGTTTATAAATTTATATACCGTATCTATGCTGTTTATATATTTATACATATATATATATTTTTATATGCATTTCTTTATAATGATACGCATAGGATTAAGTTTATAAAAGCGAGCAAAGTTTATTTTTACAATTTTATAAGTAGAGTTTATTTTAATAACGTCGAAGCCGGTATTACCGACCCGGTTTTAGCGCCCTCTGAGTGAACGTACGAGCGGGCGGTGTGCGTCTGTTATCCGAGGCATATAGAGTTTCGCCTCTGAGACGGACCCGTGGTCCTTCTAAGAGGCGAAAGGCGCGAAGGCGCCAAACAAAAGGAGTGGGAGATTACCCGCCACGGAGAGCGGACGTGTACACCCCTCGTGCCCACTCAAACCAGTTCCGCATGAATTGCGGCGAAGATTTATATTCGCGACGCGGTGTAAAGGCGGCTAGGCGGCCCAACGTAACGAATAAATAATCATTAAACAGCAGTGTGGTGTTGGTGTCTCGGTCCCCGATTCCCCGTCCATTCCTGGGGATCCCGCTGCGCTGCTGCATCAAAGGACGGGTGGCGACCGAAATAGCTGCGTCCCGAAAGGAACCTGCTTCTTCATGTGCGAGCCCCTCGGGCTCGAACCCCATTGTGTCCGGTTACAACCTAACCATACTAACCAAACCAACCCGTCCGCCGGAGCGATCCGGGTCATCCGGAACGAGCAGGCAGAGCAGCCGTCCTAACCGCGAGGAGAGGACTCGTGGCCGTCCTGACCGCGAGGAGAGGACACGTGACTGTCCTGACCGCGAGGAAAGGACTCGTGACCGTCCTAACCGCGAGGAGAGGACTCGCGACTATCCTAACCCCGAGACGTGGACTCGCGATCGTCCTGACCTCGAGGAACGAGTCACCAGTCGCCGTAACCGCGTGGAGCGAAACTGGAGGAAGGATCCTCGAGAACACGAACCTCGAGAACAGCCGAGGTCCCCGATGGTGATATACCTCGCCACCGAGGACCCCGAGGAGGAATCCACGAGAGACCGAACTGACCCCGAGGAGCAACCCGAAACCGGAGATCCCCTCGAGGACATGGAAACCCCGAGACCAGGTTCCGAGTAGGCGGAGCTCCTCAAGGACCGACAGGACTTCGACGAGTAGGAGGACCTCGAGGAACAGGGAGTATATCGAGGTCATAGGTGTAAGACTGGTCCGGAAGTCAAGGTCGAGAGCGCGAACATGCCCAGGACACTCGAGTCAGCGGGAAAAGCAGTACGCAATGTAAAGTTTTGTTTAGACCTCGCCAGATGACTCGAGGGACAGTGGACCTCGAGTAGGCGAGATAAATAGTTTATTTATAATCATTAGAGTTATATTTTAAGTTCCGTTTGCAATAAACTCCGACTGACTGCGAGACGGCGAGATCCAGGCGGCGTGAGACCCGGAAACTCGCCGTTTCGGGTGTAGATGAGTAAAGAGTGTCAGTGGGCCGGTGCGCGTGTCTCATCCGAGAGCCTGAGACTCTTAAACCGACAAAAACTTCCGGAGGCTCTGTGGCGTCTGGGAAGCAGGCCTTGATTGTGAAAATCAAGTTTTGAGAAGATTATTTTATTTCAGTTAAAGAGACCCCTCCCAGATCCCACAATAAGCCTAGAAACACTAACGGAAAGCGGTAGTACAAGCCAAGGTTATGTAAGAGTTGATAGAGTCCACGAAAGATCCAAATGTAGAGTTTTACATGTTTAGTTTATAAAGAGAAATTGTCCAGGGTCGAGTGGCGACGATATGTCCAACGATGGCCTGAAAACAAAAATAGATTAATTACCAAATCGATAGCCTTGACTTGTACTCACCCTGATGACGAAGAATCCAATTAAAGACTCATATTGTCCCGCGGCGACCTGAAAAACAAGAAACAAATTAGTATTAAGTGCGATAAAGGTATAGTATACTTACCGTGTGGGCTGCATCCTGTCCAAGGGCGGCGTCTAGTCCAACGATGACCTGAAACAATCAAAAAGAATTATTAAAGTTAATTTTATATAGATTAAAATACTTACCTGAGGTATGTCTCATCCGATGGTGACCCGTAAAGAAAAAGGGTAGGTTAGTGTATGACAACAATATAATGCAATGTGCAATACCTACCTGAAGAGGGTGACAAAAACGATGAGGCGTCCAATGTCTCGCGGCGACCTGAAAAGAAAATATAATAGTCATTAGAATTAAGTTTATAAAATACCGTAATCTATGCTGTTTATATATTTATACATATATATATTTTTATATGCATTTCTTTATAATGATACAAGTAGGATTAAGTTTATAAAAGCGAGCAAAGTTTATTTTACAATTTTATAAGTAGAGTTTATTTTAATAACGTCGAAGTCGGTATTACCGACCCGGTTTTAGCGCCCTCTGAGTGAACGTACGAGCGGGCGGTGTGCGTCTGTTATCCGAGGCATATAGAGTTTCGCCTCTGAGACGGACCCGTGGTCTTTCTAAGAGGCGAAAGGCGCGTTGGCGCCAAACAAAAGCAGTGGGAGATTACCCGCCACGGAGAGCGGACGTGTACACCCCTCGTGCCCACTCAAACCAGTTCCGCATGAATTGCGGCGAAGATTTATATTCGCGACGCGGTGTCAAGGCGGCTAGGCGGCCCAACGTAACGAATAAATAATCATTAAACAGCAGTGTGGTGTTGGTGTCTCGGTCCCCGATTCCCCGTCCATTCCTGGGGATCCCGCTGCGCTGCTGCATCAAAGGACGGGTGGCGACCGAAATAGCTGCGTCCCGAAAGGAACCTGCTTCTTCATGTGCGAGCCCCTCGGGCTCGAACCCCATTGTGTCCGGTTACAACCTAACCTGCAGCTTCGGATTACGTGCTCAAGCACGTACTTTTCGTCCGGTTACAACCTAACCAGGAGAGGAGCAACCAGCACCATCCGGACCAGCATAGGAGCATCCAGGACCATCCGGACCGGGAGAGGACCGTAAGTGACCGTCCTGACCACGAGAGGTCCATCCGGGATCATCAGGATCTCGAGATGCAGGATCGGGATCATCGGGATCTCGAGGTGCGAGAACAGGATCTCGAGGTGAGTGACCGGGATCAACGGGATCTCGAGGTGCAAGAACCGGATCTCGAGACACGAGATAGGGATCATCCTGACCTCGAGGGACGTGACCCGAAGGATCCTGACCCCGAGGGAAGTGACCACGAGTATCCAGACCCCGAGGACCCCGAGATCATGAAGCAGATGTGCGAGGGTGAAGACCCGGAGCATCGACCCGGAGGGAACGACAACGAAGACGACGACAGGCGAGTTCTTCTGCAGTGGCTGACTGGTCCCGAGTAGACCTCGAGACAGAGATCAGGTAATCGCGAGATCAAAGGATCTCGAGGTCAGTCATAAATGACTGCACGGAACCGATCAAAAGTTATGTCATATTTTTGTTTATTATGCGACTAGGCTTATAATTATATAATTTTAGTTAAGACCTCGAGGACTTAGAGGAGGTAAGAGTGTGACCTCGAGTCCCGGTAAAACCTAATCTTTGCGATACATGTACCTGCTATAATCGGAAAAGATTTATATTAGTTTTGTTTAGTTTATTATTTTATACTTACCTGATTATGTAGTAGCATCCAACGAAGTCCTGTGAAGACTCGACCTGCAAACATAAAAGAAATATTATTATATAATCATATATAGCCATATATATATATATTTTTGTATTGTTAGTATTATAATAGTCATTAGAATTAAGGTTATATATATATATAAACATGTTACATACCGATATACACATATATACATATAGAGATATATATAGATAAGATTTTTATACTGCAATAAGTCTAAAAAAGCGAGCAAAGTTTATTTTATAATTTCATAAGCAGAGTTTATTTTAATAACGTCGAAGTCGGTAATACCGACCAGGGAGAACGCCCTCTAGGCAAACCCACGGAGGAGCGTGAATATGCGTTCGATTCGGGAAATAAGGTTCCGCATCTCCATACGCTCCGCGGACTGTGTGAAGATGCGGAAGGCGCGAAGGGGCCAAGTGAGTCGCCCACAAACCCCCGAGCGTGCCGAACGCGTAAGTGAACGCACTCCGTCGCGTGCGACGTTAATAACAAGAAAGTCGTTCTCAAACCCCAGCGCGAACCGAACGCATAGCTGAACGCACTCCGTCGTCGTCCGACATAAAATCACCGCGAAGCTCATTCCGCGATTATAAGACTGTTGTACCAAAGTGTAAAATAAATACAGAATATATATATATACTAACGTGCAGTGTGTACGGTGTATGTCTTCCGGGAATCCCGTCCTTCCCCAGGGGATCCGTGCTGTGCGCAACGAAGGGCGGGTGGCGACCGAAAAGAGCTGCGTCCCGAAAGGAACCTGCATCTTCTTGTGCGAGCCCCTCGGGCTCGAACCCCATTGTGTCCGGTTACAACCTAACCTAACGTGATCGGGATCTGCAGGATCTCGAGAGCCGTGGTCGGGATCATCCTGACCTCGAGGGTGTGACCCGGAGTATCTTGACCCCGAGGATGTGACCACGAGTATCCTGACCCCCAAGGACCTCGAGGTCACGAAGTAGACGTGCAAGGGAGAAGATCCTGAACCTCGACTCGGAGGAAATGACGACGACGAAGATGGCAGGCGAGTCCTTCTACACCGGCTGACTGGACCCGAGTAGATCCTCGGGACTGACCGCTCGAGAGAGATATCATGTGATCGCGAGACGTAGTGATATCGAGATCAGTCAGAAATGACTGTGCGAATCCGTCGGATCAAATTTATTATTTTTAAGTTTTAGTTTATGATGCGACTAGGCGTTTTAATATATAATTTAAGTTTGGACCTCGCGGACTTCGAGCGAGAAAGAATGCGACCTCAAGTCCTGGAAAGAACCTAGTTTTCGCGATACACGTACCTGATATAATACATACCTGCGATGCGACCACCGCGGTGGTAGGATTAAAAGGACGGTGTTCCTCGTGAACATCCTACAACCGGGAAATATCAATATTAGTTTCTTTTAATTTATTATCCTATACTTACCTGATTGTTTAAAAGCATCCCACGAAGTCCCACGATGACTCGACCTGCGAACATAAAAAAAGTATTATTATATCATATATCAGGTGTAGTAAAAAGAAATCCATTATTTCTCCAATAGATGGCTTTAGTTATCTGTTTCTCGCGTTGTATAAGTCCGATCGGGTTCCACTAGATGGCGTTAGAAAGATGAGATTTTGTACTAAAAAAAACTTTTCTGACAGTTTTGTGATTAGTTGACTCAGTTTTGAGCGCACGTCAAAGATGGACACTAACAAAGAGAAAATACGTTATATTTTACAGTTTTTCTTCGATAAAGGCGAAAACGCAAGCCAGGCGGCTGAAAATGTGAATAGTGTTTATGGTCCTGATACTGTAACGGCCAATCACGCGCAATTTTGGTTTCGTCGATTCCGTTCCGGTAATGTCGATGTCAAAGATGCACCACGCATTGGAAGGCCAATTGTCGAAAATATCAATAAAATCATGGACATTGTCGAGTCCGACCGTCATGTAAGCACTGCTTGGATTGCCCAAGAGCTAAAGATTGCACAAGAAACCGTTTGGAACCATTTGAATAAGGCTGGATACAAAAAGAAGCTCGATGTATGGGTGCCACACGAGTTAACGAAAAAAAACCTCATGGATCGAATTTCCATCTGTGAATCGCTGCTGAATCGCAACAAAATCGACCCATTTCTGAAGCGGTTGGTCACTGGTGATGAAAAGTGGATCACTTACGACAACGTCAAGCGAAAACGGCCGTGGTCGAATCGCGGTGAGCCGGCGGAAACGGTGGCCAAGCCAGGATTGACGGCCAGGAAGGTTTTGCTGTGTGTTTGGTGGGATTGGCAGGGAATTATCTACTATGAGCTGCTCCCCTACGGCAAAACTCTTAACTCTTAACTCGTGATTACCATCTGTTCCTGTCCATGGCGAACAATTTTGCTTGTGAAAATGTCGCTTCAAGAGAGGCTTATGAAAATCGACTGTCTCAATTTTTTGCCAATAGGGACGAGGGCTTCTATGAGAGAGGCATAATGAAATTACCTTCAAAATGGCAACAAGTTATCGAACAAAACGGCGCATATTTGACCTAAATCGGATCATTCTAACTATGGTAATTAAAGCCTTCAATTTCATGCAAAAATAATGAATTTCTTTTTACGACACCTGATATATTATACGTGTATAAATTATTCTATATACAGAGTGATTCAGACCACTCGTACAGCCCTTTTATTTCGGAAATAGAACATTTTAGAGATAAATATTTCAGACAAAAGTTGTAGGGCTTCAAAGGATCTATTTACTGACGTTATGAATTTAACTTTGGTCTTAAAAGGATATCCCAATTTTTTATTATATCGTCTTTTTCTAGCAATTAATTTGAACAATTTTTGTCTGAAACATTTTTTAATTTCATTTAAGGAAAATTTAATAACTTTTTCAATATTTAACTCACGATATCTCGCTAACTATTTGTCAGAAGAAAAAGTGGTACTAGAATTTTTTGCTCTATTTAGTCTCAAGAATATATTATTACAATAGCGCTTGACTTTTGTTTGCTGATTTTTTGAAATTTCAAAATCTTCAAATTAACCAAATTCATGGCGCTATTGGAACAGTATATTCTTGAGACTAAATAGAGGAAAAAAATCTAGTACCATTTTTTCTTCTGACAAATAATTAGCGAAATATCGTGAGTTAAGTATTGAAAAAGTTATTCAGTTTTCCTTAAATATGTCACAAAATATTAGTTAAATAAAATGTTTCAGACAAAAATTGTTTAAATTAATTGGTAGGAAAAGACGTTGTAATAAAAAATTCCATTTATAAGATATCCATTTATAAGATTTTTATGTTGATCTTGACTGGACTTTTCAAGGTTATCCCAAGGTTAAATTCATAGCATCAGTAAATAGATCCTATGAAGCCTTACAACTTTTGTCTGAAATATTTTTCTCTAAAATGTTCTATTTTCGAAATAAAAGGGCTGTACGAGTGGTCTGAATCACCTTGTATATATAATATTATAAAACTTACCTTTTTAAACAAAAAGGTAAAAGAAGGCGGCAAGTACAAGCGCTACGTGTACATAACATAAGTTTTTACAAGTATTTTACAAGTATTTTTATAACACGATATCATTTTTACTTGTAAAAACTTATGTTATGTACATAATATATATCTTAAAAAAAGGAAATAATTTGAATTTGAGATTTCTAAAATCGATTTTACATGTCTTGTCATCTCCTTGTTACTTTGACCAATAGCGTCGTAGCATGCGAAGTCTCTCGTCTCCACGTGTGCGTCGTTATGCGAGGAGCACGTGCGCAGTAAATAAGAAGACACGTGCTCGGTATCGAGATCGCATTAGGATTCCAAATGTTGGACGTTGCGGACACAGAGAAAAAGAGGAAGAGGGAGAGGGAGAGAGAGAGAGAGACAGAGAGAGAGAGAGAGAAAGAGAGAAAGCAAACGAGCGAACACTCTATCAATAGGTAAGTGTAATATCTTATTATAATGTACTTAACATAACTCTTCACAAGTTAAAATGATTACATGTAAAATTTATTATAATCTTTTTAAACAAAAAGTCAAAAAAGGCGCCAAGTACAAGCGCAACACGTATTGTGCTATTTTTAGAAATTTCAAATTCAAATTATTATTTTTTAAGTATATATGTGTACATAACATAAGTTTTTAAAAGTAAAACTTATACAAAAAAACTGATATATTAAAACAGTAGCGCCAGCTGAAAAATCGTATACTTAATATTTTTAGAAATTTCAAATTCAAATTATTTCCTTTTTTTAAGATATATATTATGTACATAACATAAGTTTTTACAAGTACAAATGATATCATGTTACAACAATTTTACACGCTTATTAGTAATGTCCAATATTTAATTTATCATTATTTATTACAACACTGAGTTATATGATTGTTTTACTTGTTATTATAATATACTTAACATAATTTTATACAAATAAAAATGATATCGTGTTATAAAATTTTAACACGTTTATTAATAGTGTTCAATATTTAAAAAAAATATCTTTTTAAAGGTTATTACAAATTCAAATTATTTCTTTTAAGTATATATGTGTACATAACATAAGTTTTTACAAGTAAAACTTATACAAAAGGAGTTATATATTAAAACAGTAACGCCAACTGAGAAATCAAATACTTCATATTTTTAGAAATCTCAAATTCAAATTATTTCCTTTTTTTAAGATATATATTTATTATGTACATAACATAAGTTTTTACAAGTAAAAATGAAATTTATTAGAACACTGAGTTATATGATTATTTTACTTGTTATTATAATGTACATAACAAAAGTTTTTACAAGTAAAAATGATATCGTGTTATAAAAATTTAACACGTTAATTAATAGTGTCAAAAATATAAAAAATATCTTTTTAAAGGTTATTATTATTCAAGAAAATTCAAGATGAACTGACTACAATAGATGTCAATAACATAAATTTTACAAAATTTATCATTATTTATTAGAACACTGAGTTATATGATTATTTTACTTGTTATTATAAAAATTAATTATTATAACAATGCAATAAAAAATATTTAATACAAAAAATTTTGGCGCGGCTGCACCAAAAACTATATCGAATTAAAACTTGTGTAATACATACATGACAGTATTTTTATTATAATAAAATGTACTTGTAAATTCTCTGTCTATGCATACGGTGTAATGTTTTATATCTAATTTGACTTTTATGTATATACATCTTCGATATAGTTTTTGGTGCAGCCGCGCCAAAATTTTTTGTATTAAATATTTTTTATTATATTTATTATCTTATATATATTTATTATCTTATACAGGAACTTAATACCTCGCCTGTAATAAAATTGGATATCTGAAGTATACAGGGTGTCTTATAACTAACCTGGCAGAGCTCGTGGAGACATAGAGCGGGTTAAGACAAATATAAAAGTCCTATACCGTTTTGTGAGATTCGCAATAATTATTGTGAATTGAATCGATTCAAAAGCATGCATCTGCAAATACAATTGCAATTATAATAAATAATTTTATTATAGCATCGAAAAGTGCTGCATGATTTTTTTATCCTCCTAGGCCGGTATTCATAGTCGGATCTAAATTGGTCTACTCACTCGTGGACGGGACAAGTTCTATTCAATCCTGAAATATAATGCGAAGTATAAGAGAAAATGTATTAAAAATTTGACAGATACATTTATAAAATTTGTTAACGTACCTTTTGCAAAAGACGCTGCCTATGTGTAATATTGCCTGATTTATATATATATTTTTTTTTAAAGAGGGGAAGAATCCATCATGGACACACCAACTTAGGTAGTGCCGGACTCCTACCGGCTAAAAAACCCCTCTGAATCCTCTTCTTGCCTGGACATCCAATCTGTGAATAAAACAAATTTGTACAGTTTAATATATTGCATAATTTGCGTATATTGAATTTTTATTCTATAATATTAATTAACATGTGATTTCTCGCTTCAAATTTAATGAAATAACCACTAGTATAATAAAAATTCAAAGTGCTTATCTATAAAATGAAATTAGGAAGTTTTTCTTCTTTAATCATCACTATGGTCTTCTTCTCTTTCCTCGGTTCAAAAGTTGCGTCTGCTGCGATTAGGTCCTGCTGCACGTGGTTGACGCTGGTTGTTCTTATATCTCTGCTTGGCTGTCCGTAGAGCTTCTCGCATCTCTGCTTGAAATTCTGATCGTGTCAGCTTGTTGAAATGCCGGTTCCTGCATACCATTGTTTAAAAATTCTGTGCTTTATTCGGCGTAGAAATGTCCGTAATTGCCATTATTGCTGCATGCTGTTATCTTGAAGATTGTCCCATAGGAGAAGTCGCTAACTGGAACTGAGAATGTTGAAATAATATAATAACTTTGTGTTTGTATTTCAGTATTTATGTTTATTATATGTGTGTGCGGGTGCGTGATACTGGGAGGAGGTGACAGAAATGTTGTTTTGCTTTGCATGCGTAAGAGTAATGTATGGATATGTGTATGTTTATAATATTATTAAAAGTATTATTATTCATTGAGTTATCCGAGTCTTCAAATGTATTCCTTAGGTGTCGAATATCTTGCGTTTTGAACTTTCTTCTGATGTCATCTGATAACATGATGGTTTCGTTATCGCTCGCTTCGGTTGATCTACTATTTGGTTTCAAACATTTCCATCTCAGCGGGGCTTATATTGCTGAAAAATTATTGCTGTAAAGTACTTTGCCATTATTATTTTCGAACTGCACTTATTTTTTTAAATATCTTTTAATATTTATTATAATGTACAAAATCTCACCTTACATTTATTCCATGTGTACAATTTTTGCAATTACGTATTTTTTTATTTCTAAAGAATTTTCTTCATCGCTGTTGCTGCTATCCGTTGTAGAAAATTGATTGAACACCATTCTGAAACATTTAGCTTGAACATCCTCAATATTAATAAAAAAACTAGCGTTACACAATAATGAACATTGAAAAATTCCAACGGCCGAGGATAATATCTCGATATCATAAAAGTTCTCAACCTGAACAAACCTTTTTACTGCTAATCGATATACATCTGTTACGTCCTAGAGGAGGAACGCAACCCTTTCGTTCGCGAGTAAGGCGAACCTCGTTCGTACACGCGTGTCAGTGAACGGGTCAGGGACCCGACGGGTCCCTTTACTCGGGCACCGACGTACGACGAGTGGTCCGTTTTTCGGTCAGGGACGCGAATCCCTTTACCGGGGATAGGACCATGAGTTGACTGTTGGAAGGGTATATGTGATTTTGAAATCAATTGGAAAAAGAATGAAATATAAACAGATTTATTAAAATAACAAAATGAATTACGGCGCGGTTCAATACAGTTGAGGAATGACTGTGTATGTGTATGTGTGTATGTATGAGAAGTGAAAGAAGGAGGAAATAATAAAAAAAAGGTAGGAATATGAGTAAAGAATTAGTCGGGTGAGGGGGAGCGTGAGTGGTCGGGTGAATTTAAGGGAGTGGATAGTTCGGAGAAGGAAACTGGTGAATAAGATATCGAAGGGGTTGAAGGCGGGGACGCGTGTGTAGGAGAAGAAGGCGGAGTACCAGGGGAAAAACGAGGAAGGAGGTAAGGGGATAGGAGTGTAGGATCCGGGTGATAATCAATTCCTAACGCTATATTAACTATGGCTCGGAGGTAGTGGATCTGGGACGTAAGTTCATCTGGATCGCTAATATCAAAAGCTTCCTCGAACGTTCGGAAAACGTGGTGGAGGGTTATCCCTATGTTGTTATAATGACCCACTAGAACGGATTTCAATAATATGGGGAATTAATAAGATGGTGGTAGAAAAGGTAGAAGCAAAAAAAAAACAGAACTTACTGCTGACTCCTGTTATCCTGAAGGTGAGCAAAAATAAAGTTGATGTTTGGTAGCTCCTGCTCGATAGGTCACGTTGTGCTCGTCCACTCCCTTCCAATTGTCCAATTATGGCACAATAGCAGTGATTCAAACTTTTTATTTTTTTTTAGTCCCAAAAATAAATAAATAAAACAGAGGACGTAAAAGAATATGTAGTACCGAAACAAAACCGAAGACGAATTTGAGTCTAAGGACGTGTTTTTACAAGTCTGATTTTTGAAACTAGAATCTATGTGAATCTGTTCTTTCTGTCTCTCAGAATAGAAGTAACGGTAGAAGTTGAAGTAGAAGTTGAAGTAGAAGTTGAAGTAGAAGTTGAAGTAGAAGTTGAAGTAAAAGTGGAGTAGAAGTGGCCGCGGAGGCGGATTACCGCGGTTTTTATAGTAATAATCGGAGGCAGAAGCTATCAGGGTGGGTAGAGAGATGGCCTTTGAGGAAGGGGTGGATTGGTCTTAGTGGGAAAAAGTCTCAGCCATTAGCAAAGTTAAAAGACAACGTGGGAGGAGACAGTTAGTTTTTGGAGATATGAATATGGAAGGGCTAAAGGGTGGAGCGTGAGTGTCTCATAGTTTTAGGTGGATATATGATTGGCTGAATGAGTTAGGCGCGACAAGCGTAGAGGTGGTGGGTTCTTGAGATAGAGAAATGTATACAAGTGGACGGCTGGAAAAATCAAAATGCCGTAAATCAAAGGCTGGGATCAGATTTTACGACTATCAGTGAAGTAGGCTTTGTTGGTTGACTGATTGGGCACATATGGTTTTGGATTGGGAAGATGTGAGTTTCAAGTTTTAGAGCAGGGATGCTCTGAGTTGCTTTGTTTCACTGAAGGTTTATTAGCGCGGAGTTTCAAGTTTTTATAGCTGGGACGACGGACACACTTGGCGAACACTACCCAGGTATAGGTTTTTACAACAGGGCATTGTTTCCTGTTATGGAATTTTCCCGAATCGCTTTTCATTTGGCGCGACGGCTGTTCGCCAGATGGGTCTGTTTCCTAATTTATATTTATATATGTATATATTCCTATTATAGTTATATTAGGAGAATATAAATCTGCGAGAGGAAAGAATTTTTACTAATTAAATCTACAGGACGTAACACATCATTATCAACGATGATGTCAACGATTATACAAATAAATCCGTTATGTAGAGTGCAACAATTATCACGAGTATGTAGACTGAAAACCATTCCATTAAATTTAATCTTTTGATAGTGACGAAATGAAGTATTATTATTATTATTATTGCACGGCATGGAAACACTGACAGAAGGTTGAACGTCACGAGTATTATTTATTCTATTAATTTCTTTTTCTATTAATCGATTTGCAAATTGTGCAAGAGGTAAGGCCAGTTTTCTCAAATATTTCTTAAAAATACACATATTTTCATAAGGAAAAGCTGATACTGAATCTAAGTTACCGAAATGTCTGACATCGTCGACAAGATGTAGAAGACCATGAATATTATATGAATTAAAAGTTGGACGATACAAAATTTTACTTCGAATAACAAATTTTTTTAATGCAAGTTCAGCAAAGTTTAGTTTTTGTTCAGATTGTGGACTTGATACTAAAATTCGTATTGCTACGTGCAAAAATAAAAAATGTTTATACAAACAATTGTTTAATATACCACGCATTACAACCGGCCCTGTATACAATAAAAATTTACGGAATTCTGTTGCTTTAAATTTAGAGCACGCATCAAGAGATCGTGGACATCTTGCGAACTGAGGGACAATAATTGCGAAGATGAAGTAATCTGTTAGAAACGATAGTAATATGTCTACCCGTTAATTTCGAAAGCCATGTATACTGCCCATATACCCAGGCAGACAACAAATTTTTCATTACTCCCAAACATACAAGATGCGTATATTCGAAAGGTACACAAGATACCATACCTACTTGCAACATTGCTAATGGACTTGTGCCTTTGTGATGATCCTCATCTAAACAGTTAATATAATCCTCGTCTGTACGAAGGGAATTATCAACATTATAGAAAACATAACGTCTCTCACAACGAACATCATCTATCTTACATTTAGAACAGGGTCGACTAGACATGTGGCCACGGTGATTTAGAATAAATGCTCGCGCAAGTGCATCTGCTATGAAACATCTTAATCGTATCAGTATCTTTTTGCCATTAAAATCTATACCTCCACTAGACATTATTTTCCTGACATCCGTAACTAACTTTACGAAAAAAATGTTCGTATCATTTGGCTTTTGTGGACCTTTATAAATACCAACGACTAATGTCTTTATGCCTTGTATATTTTTAATCATACATTGAATAGGCCAAATGTGAATACTGATCTGTCTAAACTACATCCATCTGTATTAATATCAAGTACCAATTCATTAATTGTGTCTGTAGATGAAATATTAGATAAACATTGAACCAAAGTTGTTGAAATATCAAAATGTACATATTCCCCAGGCTCTATTTTTGATAAAATAACACGTCTACGTGGTATACCTATTAGCGTCCTAATATTTTTTGGAAGATTAGAAAAGCAGGAGTGTCTACGTAACAGTGACAAAATATTTTTTCCCTGGACATGGGTCAAATTATTATCTACAAAGCAAGATGCTAATTGCTGTTGAAAAGATACTTCATTAGCAGAGTCTTCAAAGAATGATTCAACTTCATAATTACTATGAGAACGACGGAAAGAAGAAGAAGAAGAAGAAGAAGAACACGACGACAAAGATTCATCATCTACATCATGTGAAACATTATCACGAGAATATTGAGATGAATATGCAACTGACGGACCTGGGATATTTTCTATAATGTTCCTTTTTTGTGTAAAATTGCTGTTGAAATTTGAATGATCACATAAACGCAAGTTCTGTCTAACTTCTAACATGACCTTTCGACGTTGCCATACAGATAATTTATATAATGGTTTTCGTGAAGAAGACAATTTAACATTGATACGTTCCATATTTACGTATTTCCTCCAGTGTTTGCTGCAATCGCGTAGTACGATGTACGATGGTTGATGCTGGAAAACGTCCGATTGTAGAAATCGTCTCGTTATTTTGTGGTCCTTCGTCCTTTATATAGCTTTCCTCACTTATCGCAATGTCAAATCACTTCTATCTTCTTTCACGTTTTGCCTTTTCCGTTATCGTCTTATATAAAATATCCTTGCTCAGCTACCGTTGCGGCAGTTGAACCCTAACTGCTGCAGGCTGCAACATGTTATAACATGCTGCAAAGGAGAAGGGGCTGGAACCAATCACAACATTTCGTCAATGTATCGGACCAATCACATTAATATACCAATAAAATGGTAGAACACCATTTTATTGGTATATTAATCGTCACGTGTTTGTAACGCACGTATCTTCGCGCCACCCGACACGTTCTCTTATGCCCGTTTCTATCAATTTCGATTAATTTAACTGGCTGGTTATTCCATCGGAATTAACCAAACTCTTCTCATTGGACAATCTGACTGCGTTGCGACATTCGACGGCCGACTACGATGTATTATGAAATATGCTTAATGCCTGCTTCTATCAATAAATTAATCTCAGATTTATTTAATAGTTTGATTATTCCATTGGAATTCACCAATCTCATTTGTCAATTCTGAACAACGACTAATGTAATTGGTTAATTCCGATGGAATAACCAGCCGGTTAAATTAATCGAAATTGGTAGAAACGGGCATAAAAGAACGTGCTGAATGGCGGGAAGACACGTGCGTTACAAATACGTGACGATTAATATACCGGTAAAATAATGTACGATTGGTCCGATATATTGACGAAACGCTGTGATTGGTTCAAGCTCCTTCTCCTTTGTAGCATGTAACATGTGCAGCTTGCGGCAGTTCGAGTTCAACCGCCGCAACGGTATGCAAGGATATTCATATCAGGTTGTAGTAAAAAGAAATCATTATTTTTGCATAAATTGAAGGCTTTAATTACCATAGTTAGAATGATCCGATCTAGGTCAAATATGCGCGTTTTTATTCGATAACTTGTTGCCATTTTGAAGGTAATTTCATTATGCCTCTCCTCATAGAAGTCCTCGTCCTTATTGGCAAAAAATTGAGACAGTCGATTTTCACAAGCCTCTCCTGAAGCGAATTTTTTCACCAGCAAAATTGTTCGCCATGGACAGGAACAGATGGTAATCACTTGGTACGCCAGGTCCGGACTATAAGGTGGATGCATAAAACCTCCCAACAAGCTCTCGGAGCTTCTGGCGAGTCACTATCGATGTGTGGCCTGGCGTTGTCCTGACGGAACACAATTCCTCTCCTATTGGCCAAAGCTGGCCGCTTCTGGGCGATTGCTTCCTTCAGACGATCCAATCTTGACAGTATAACAGTTCCGAGTTAGGAGTTTTGTCATAGGGAGCAGCTCATAGTAGATAATTCCCTGCCAATCCCACCAAACACACAGCAAAACCTTCCTGGCCGTCAATCCTGGCTTAGCCACCGTTTCCGCCGGCTCACCGTGATTCGACCACGACCGTTTTTCGCTTGACGTTGTCGTAAGTGATCCACTTTTCATTCACCAGTGATCAACCGCTTCAGAAATGGGTCGATTTTGTTGCGATTCAGCAGCGATTCGCAGATGGAAATTCGGTCCATGAGGTTTTTTTCGTTAACTCGTGGCACCCATACATCGAGCTTTTTTGTATCCAGCCTTATTCAAATGGTTCCAAACGGTTTTTTGTGCAATCTTTAGCTCTTGGGCAATCGAAACAGTGCTTACATGACGGTCGGACTCGACAATGTCCATGATTTTATCGATATTTTCGACAATTGGCCTTCCAGTGCGTGGTGCATCTTTGACATCAAAATTACCGGAACGGAATCGACGAAAAAAATTGCGCGTGATTGGCTGATTACAGTTCAGGACCATAAAACATTATTCACATTTGCAGCCCCTGCGTTTGCGTTTTCGCCTTTATCGAAGAAAACTGTAAAATACT
>NW_020230204.1:0-19374 GCF_003227715.2 Harpegnathos saltator
GCACTCGGTGTTGATACGAAAGTGCGAATTTTCGGGACCACGTTAGTGACTCTAGAGACTAGATCTAAGCCAAAACCGATAAAAGGATCGCAGGAAGTCATTTTATGGACGTGACTGTGCATTTCCTTTTCCATTTTCTACCCGATAAATCTATAGCAGCCGTCGGAATGGAAATATGCAGTTTTTTCACTCTTAAACGCTCAAAAATTTACTCGCCAATTGGTATGTAAAACTTTTGTACGCACAAGTGCTCACTTTTAACGTTTAACTGTAACGGCTTCGTTACAGTTTACGATTTGTTTGTTCGTTGACTTATTTCTCGTAAAGCTATACTAAAATTATACTTTGTCAAATAATATTTTGAGGATTAATCAGATCAAATTGAGAAGAAAAGTCAAGTATCATTTTGTAAAAGTCGCAATAGTTATTAATGATTGAAAATTACCACATCTAATTGATAATTTGAAAATTTGCGTACTTATTTGCAAAATTTTATTATTTTGCAAAATAGCAAAGGGCTTTTTTGTTTAGAACTTAATCTATAATTATATAACGGCTATTTGTGCCTAGTGATAGGTTTCAAGATTCAAAGTTAAAGTTCAATATATTTCATATTTACCGCTAGACACAATAGCCGTCATATAATTGTAAATTAGATCGTTCTGAAGAAAACAATCCTTCACCATTTTACAAATAAGTGAGCAAATTTTCAAGTCATCAATTATTAGATTGGTGCAAAAATAATTGCGGTTTTTATGTATCGAGTATGAAGAGGTATATATAAGTTAAAAATAATATTTATTAATTGAAATAAAGACCATTGGCCCGCACACATTTCTCCCAACGGAAAACAAGTTTGTTTATTCCTGTAAGATAGAATTCTGGGAAAAGATAACGGTAACTAGAAAAATCGGCGCCAAGCTCAAAATGATAAAAACCGTAATTATTTTTACACCAATTTAATAAAAGATCCTCTAGATGTAGTCTTTTTCAATCACTAATAACTTAATAACTATTACGATTTTCGCAAAATGGTACATGACTTTCCTTCTCAATTTGATCTGATTAATCTTCATAATTTTTCGTCTCCAAAAGATCCCGGACATCTTGTATATCGACAAGGCTGTTCATCTACCGCTTTGCAAATAAGTACGCAAGTTTTCAAGTTATCAATTAAAAAAGATATAGTCATTTTCGATTATTAATAACTTAATAACTATCGCGATTTTCCCAAAATGGTACTTGACTTTTTTTCGCAGTTTAATCTGATTAATCTTCGCAATTTTTCGTTTCGAAAAGGTCCCGGACACCCTGTATATATCTTCGTCAAAGAGCAACTGTTCGTGATGAAACAGCCAAAGATGATATTCTTCTTCTCGTCGCCGAGTTCGTTTTAATCAAGATTTGGTTAATCTAACCGGATCACTGTCTCATCCACCCTTGATATTGATCGAGAAGGAAAAATCGACGTCGCGCACGCTCTCTCTCTCTCTCTCTCTCTCTCTCTCGCGACGCGACCGGCACCCTCATCGAAGAATAAAAGTGATATCTTCGAACGAGGGCTTCTCTCCCCGGTAGTCTTCTTCACGGTCGTGTAGCACTGGGCCGGCGGCGCTAGCGCCGGAATAATTGACCTAAATGTACCGCAAAAATAGCGGATCATAAATTACGCGGACTTGACGAGAGTGCACTTGACACGGCCCTGTCGTGACACGACTACTGTGCCAGAGGGAGAGACGGACGGACGGAGACAGATAGATGAAAGGATAGACAGAGAACGAGAGACAGATAGAAGGAGAAAAGAGGGATGAGGAGAAAAAGGGGGAGAAAAGAGGGGAAAAAAGAGAGAAAAGGAAAGGATATGAGAGGAAGAGAAAAAGCGAAAGTTGATTTGAATGTCGTGGGAGCTCTCTTACATTCTGTCTTTATTTTCAATGGGAACGAATGGCAAACTGACGTAGCGACTGATGGGTAAATCTGGGAAGAATGCATCGATCGGAGCGTCGTGCACGCGCCGGAGGGTCGCTCGTTCGTGTGAATCGTCCGTCGCGTCCCAATTCGTCCGGATCCATTCACGAGTCGCGCGCAATGTTTAACGATTTGCATTGCGACGTGGGACGAGCGATGCAACAGTGTTTCACCGATAATTTGCGACATGATGTTATAAAAATTGTCCAACAGTCAGATGTAAAAAAATTAACACATTCGACTGTCGGAGTCGCCGATAGAATATTCCAAATGTGGATTCTTTATATGAGGATACATTCTCCGCTACGAAAGTATAAGCGAGTGGAATATTCGTGTGTTTGGACGAACTTCTTGCACTTCTTTACCTCACCCGAGAAGTTTCGTCGTACATCACATTATACTTCACGCGAAATGATTATCATGAGATATCAAGTTTTCAATTACATTCTTTCGCGTATATATTTCCTACGCGTTCTACTTCAGGACATTCTTTCTCCGTTTTTGAAGTCAATAGCACTGCAGCACGTGTTAAAATCTCTCTAGCGCTTGCGTGGGGAGAAATTGATTTACTCATATATTAGGAAGTTGAATTAGTTTTGGTCTCTAGCAATAGATCGTTTTAATAATAAGTTAACGTACAGTCACTGGATAATATAAAGTACCGCGAACGTCCGCCATTTTGACGCCAAGACGCGGCTATTTTAAACCAAAGTATATATTAGATATCAGAAAACAATAAATACTAACGATTGAACATTAATAAATTTGTTTTATTTGCCATAACATTTAACATTAGCAATAGATTTTTTCATTGCAACGTTACGACTAGTATTAACAACCGCTTTCGCAATATTATCATAGTGTTTTTTTCAGGAAAAGTGTATTCGTATAATTACAAACGTCTTAAGCAGTTTTTATATAATATTATGACACGATGAAATAAAAGCCGTCGGAAACGTTTGTAAACATTTATCAACAAATTCAAGAGGTTTTAACTTATTGGATAGTAAATTACTTTCCTGTTGTCGAAATAATATCTCGCACTTATACAGGGTGTTCTAAAAAGATATGTCAAAAATTTAAGGAGATATTCCTCACACCTGAAGGGTGAAAAAATGTTATATGGACATAGGAAGTGCGGAAATGTTTATTTTAGGTTATGTTGAAAATACTGTTAGCTGTATTATTTACATAAGGAAAAATTTAGGATTAATTATTGTAGACGACAATCGTTTAAATAGGCTTATTTACATTTGGTTTTAATGTGACCTTGAGTTAGTTACAATAAATGTTGAAAATGTTCGCCATTCGCCTGAATACATGCAGTGACACGTCGACGCATTGATTCACGGACACGTTAAAAAATGCCTGGCGTACAGCGGATTGTCTCGCAACTTGCGATGATACGGTCACGAAGATCTTGAATATCACGCACTGTTGTAGCATGTACGATTGCCTTTAAATGTCCCCACAAATAAAAGTCTATCGGATTGAGATCCGAGGAACATCTGGAGGTCATAAAGTAGGTCCACCTTTTCCTATCCATCGATCACCGTAAGTTTCTGATTGGTGTTTACGAATAAGGCACAGTTTACCAGAGATGGGCATTTTTGAACGTGTCCGTGAATCAATGCGTCGACGTGTCACTGCTTGTATTCAGGCGAATAGCGAACATTTTCAACATTTATTGTAACTAACTCAAGGTCACATTAAAACCAAATATAAATAAGCCTGATTAAACGATTGTCGTCTACAATAATTAATCCTAAATTTTTTCCTTGTGTAAGTAATATAGCTAATAGTATTTTCAACATAACTCCTGAAATAAGCATTTCCGCACCTATGTCCATATAACATTTTTTCATCCTTCAGGTGTGAGAAATATCTCCTCAAATTTTTGACATATCTTTTTAGAACACCCTGTATATTATATTATATGTATCCATGGTGTGAAAACATAATACATTTTCTTTATATTCGCGTAATTTTGTAAAAAAACTTGTATTATGGGCATTATCCGTACGTGTAGTCACGAGGGTATCAAAACATTTAGCGCAATGTTTATAATTTTCTTTTATTTTCGATAACAATGCATCCGTCAAATGGTACAATGCACTCTGTGTTATATCTGTGTTATACTTTTACGGTTTTAGAACAGAATGCGGTTAGAACATCGCACTTTATAAGTAATTAGTCTATGGAAGTATAATATACCTATACTATGTACAGGGTGTAACAGCAACATACAGGTCAGTATGACGGGTTGCTTGCCCTTATTCAGATGATTATGCAGAGGTTGCCGAAAAAGTCACTCGTTGACTTTGTCGATAATGATATTTGCAATGTTCCCAGTTATGACAAATGCAACTAACTTTGCACCGTGATCGTTATGACAGTTTATCGACCGTTTATCGACAGGAGTTGAGCCTCATTGAATTAAAAAAGATGATTAAAAAATGAAACAGAAATAAATATTACGGAATAAAGCAGAATAAATAAGAGTATTATTTAAAGAGATAAATAATATGACATATTTCCTGGTTTTGCATAATTTCTTAATTGTTTTCTCACGTTAAAAAGTTCGATAGAAATTGGAGATAAGGAAAAACGATACAAAAATATTTAAAAGTCTTACATACTATACTTCATCCATGTTTCTACAAAAGATCGTTTCTGTAAAAGTATGAATGGACTAGAAACGCAGTATAAATATTGGTTGCAATTTAATCGACCGCAACCATCAAGCGACATATTTTCGGTACATTATAGTCTTGTATCTTGGCATCTCTTGTCGAAAATAGGGCCTATTTTTTTAAATTTTGTGCAGCTTGATAGTTGTGCGGTCGATTAAGTTACAACCAATATACACTGCTCAAAAGAATTATGGCATAGATAATGTATTGCCAAAAATTGGGCAACTTTGACTGGCGATTACTCCGCGAAAAATTATTGTAGACTAATGATTTCTTTTTCAAAATGAAGCTTGAAGTCTTTACTTTAAGAATGTATCTCTATTTTTTACATGCGATGCACCCTTTCCCCTGTAACATCTGACATCTGAGGGCATGTTTGGTATTACGCCGTTTGCATCGTCATAAAGCTCAAATCTTCCCCTTCAATTTGAAAAAAAAATGGAGTCGCTACAATTCTTTTTCGCAAAGTTACAGCCCTTCAGAAGTCATACGGAACCGTGGAGAATACGGAGAGAGTTTGTTTGCTGACGCTAGGAATGTTGGCTGTGGTCAAAACACGAGCTAGGAGCTGAAAAACATGAGCGCGTGCTTGCGTCCGTATGTCAACAAACGCTTTTGCCGTTGCTCCACTATGATTTCCAGTCATTTAATCCGCCGGCCGGTACTTGGCCCGAAGGTCAAAAACAACGATATCTTTGATGGGCTGTAACTTTGCGAAAAAAAATTGTAGCGGCTCCATTTCTGTTTCAAATTGAAGGGGAAGATTTGAATACAAACTTTAACACACCACTCAATAAGTTCGTAGGATGACATATAAATGACGCTACTATTGACAAATCCATATGATTTTTAGGATGTACTAACCTTCAAATGATACGTGTCAAAATTTCATGACAATCGGACGTTTAGTTCACAAGTTACAGTGGTTTTAGTGACGCACGACGTCGACTCGTTTTAGCAAGGCTTCAGTTTCGGCAATCACTTCTTCATTGGAGCCAAATCTCTTCCCCTGGAGCTTTCCCTGCCGATTCGACTCTGGAGTGTAATGATGGATCCATGTTTCATCTATTGTCACATACCGTATCAAAAAATTCTTTTTATTGCGCTGAAACAGCTCCAAACAGCCCGCTGAATCGTCGACGCGTTGCTAAAACGAGTCGACGTCGTGCGTCACTAAAACCACTGTAACTTTTGAACCAAACGTCCGAATGTCATGAAATTTTGACACGTATCATTTGAAGGTTAGTACATCCTAAAAATCATATGGATTTGTCAATAGTAGCGCCATTTATATGTCATCCTACGAACTTATTGAGTGATGTGTTATGATGATGTAAACGACGTCCCCGAAAAAAAATTGTCACGTCCGTGCATTCCGTGAAACTTTGCAATTTTCAATATATCAAACATGCCCTCAAATATCAGGCGTTACAGGGGTAGGGTGCATCGCATGCAAAAAATGGAGATACATTCTTAAAGTAGAGACTTCAAGCTTCATTTTGAAAAAAAAAAATCATCAGTCTACAATAATTTTTTGCGAAGTAATCGCCAGTCAAAGTTGGCTAATTTCCGGCAATAAATTACTTATGCCATAATTGTTTTGAGCAGTGTATTTACTGCGTTCGTAGTCTATTCGTACTTTTGCAGAAGCGATTTTTTGTAGAAACATGGATGAAATACAGTATATAAAACTTTTAAATATTTCTGCATTGTTCTTTCTAATCCCCAATTTCTATCGAACCTTTTAACATGAGGAAACAATTAAGAAATTATGCAAAACCAGGAAATGTGTTGTATTATTTATCTCTTTAAATATTACTCTTATTTATTATGCTTTGTTCCGTAATATTTATTTCTCAGTTTAATTTTTGAAGATCTTTTTTAACTCAATGAGACTCGACTCCTGTCGGTAAACGGTCGATAAACTGTTATAACGAACATGGTACAAAGTTAGTTGCATTTGTCATAACTGGGAACACTGCAAATATCATTATCAACAAAATCAACGAGTGAGTTTTTCTGAAACTTCTGCATTATCATCCGAATAGGGACAAGCAACCCGTCATACTGACCTATATGATGCTATTATATCCTGTACACTTTCCGAGGGTATTTTGAGGCCAACTCGTTAAAGCATTGGTGTTATGGATTACGGTACTTTATATTATCTAATAGTGACTTTAAATTAATGGATCAATACGAATGTTGAAATCTGGCATCATTGAAAGATTTGACATTTCTCTATGACATGACAGTTTGCGCGCTATTGTTACTGATAGTTTCATTGTTTATACACGTCTAAAATGGATCGTACAAAATTGCATTTACAACATTCATTACTTCGTTTGTTTGATTTAAAAAAATCGGCAACTGAAGTTCATGAAGTGCTCGTTACAACTTATGATGATCAAGATTCATTGTATAAGGTGTACAAATGAATAATCCAATTTTTTCAGCTACATTCAAGGTTTATTTTAAAAGACAGTAAATTAAATTGTTCAATCAAAGTATTCGCCGTTGCTTTCTACAACTTTAAGCCATCTTTCAGGCAGCTGATGAATTCCATCTCGGAAAAATGTTACGTCTTTGGACACGATAAAGTCGTCAAGCCATTTTCGGATCTCATCCACTGATTGGAAGTGCATATCGGACACGGCGTCGCATCGACCGGAACAAATGATAATCGGATGGAACAATGTCTGGTGAATACGCCGGGTGCTGCAAGACGTCCCAGCCAAGACTCATTATGGTGTTTTTTGTATTGGAAACAATGTGTGGCCTGGCGTTGTCATGCAACAATTTCACTGGACGTGCTCCTTCGCCAGTATACGGGCGTTTTCGTTCCAATTCTTGACTCAAGCAGGTTAATTGACGTTGGTAGCAGTCCGCAGTAACTGTTTCACCCGGTTCCAACAACTCATAATAAAGCACGCCCTTGATATCCCACCAAATGCAGAGAAGAACCTTCTTTCCGAAGCGATTTTGATGATTCGCCGGGATTTATCCATGACTTTCTGCGTTTCGGAATGTCATAGAGTATCCATTTCTCGTCGCCCGTAACGATTTTCCACAAAAAAGCTGCTTTCGACGCTGCTTATTGAGAAGAGAAAGACACGCTGCCACTCGTTGATTTTTGTTGTTGATTTCAGTGAGTTCACGCGGTTAGGCACCCATTTCCCATTTCATCTTTCTGGATCTTTCCCATCTCATGTAGGCGTTTGGAAATCATTTGCTGCGTTACTCCCAACTGTTCTGCAAGCTCTTTTTGTGTTTATGCCGAATTCTCAGCGAGCAGTTGTTCCAAATCATCATTATCGCACTTCGGAGGGCCTCCAGGGCGTTGTTTGTCGATTAGACTGAAATTACCGCTTTCACCAACCGCTTAAACCAAAATGCGCACACATCGTACGATACAACACCTTCGCCGAGAAAGGAACAAATCGATTCGCACGCTCTTGCAGCATTTTTTCCTTGTTGGAATTCGTAAAGAATGCAGTGTCGGATATGCACCTTATCTGTTGCCATTTTCGACTGTACTGAACTGAATACTTTTGAAGGTTATGTTGGGCCTTTCGCCAAACTATATGTTCTTTTTAATAGCTATATGTCAACATTGCATAATCACAAAAGAGCGGGAAAATCTATTCAATTTAAAATTGATTTCATAACTGCTTAAAATAATTTGTATTATTCATTTGTACACCTAATAGAGCGGGTCATCGTTCGATACAAAACGTACAAAATTCAGAATCGGCAAAACTGTAACGCGTTTTCCTCGGTCAAATCAAATTCCATTATATCGACATATTGAGAGACTCAATGAAATGACGTACCGTCATGTTGACTTGGCTTTTTCTCCCGACAAAAATGGATCTACCTCATGTAATGACGATTGCGTCTTACGAATTAATACCGATGGAAAAACATGCATAACGTCGTTTACACGTGTCGTTTATACGTTGTATATGTATGAACTTTGCTTATTTCATTTATGCAATATTTACGATCATGTGAATTGGATTATTTTCCGATTTGCATGACGGTGTTCGAAGCCGGCCTCGAAAGATCAAATGAATATGTGCGTTTCTTACTGGCGATGGATACGAGCGATCGCTTCGTCCGCGTTGCAGGAAAATTAAAGTGAAAAGATATGTTACGTTAAAAGAGAGCCAAGTGAGACACACGAGGACTTTTGGATTCGAACGAGCAACGGAGCGAATTACAGGGAATTGTCGATATCACCGGACGAATCGCGCAAACTCTGAAACCAGCGCCATTGAAACACAGATATAAGATTCACATTCTCTCTCCGATTAACAGAGGCGCGTTCTGCGCTTTATTCGCACGGTTGACTCGCAATCGTATGCTTAACACGGCTCCCCGGGGTTTTTGCGCGGCGTATATTTTCAGAGGCAAATGAGAGAACGCCGTCTCTCTCTCTCTCTCTCTCTCTCTCTCTCTCTCTCTCTCTCTCTCTCTCTCTCTCTCCTCCTCCTCCTCCTCCTCCTCCTCCTCCTCTCTCTCCCTCTCTCTCTCTCTCTCTCTCTCTCTCTCTCTCTCTCTCTCTCTCTCTCTCTCTCTTTCTCTCTTTCTCTCTCTCTCTCTTTCCCTTTCGAGGATGCACTCGTTCTGTCTGTTTACGCACGCATTCCGTCGCAATGTGGTGCTGATATGTCATTATCATACGCGAAAACCAACGTCGACGCGTTATTCCGCGAACTGGGTAAAAAAAAAATATCTGCATATCCCATTTCTTTCGACGTAACGTTACACAAGATCTCGCTGCGAAAGGTTTCTTTCGTAATCATTTTTATCCGTTATTGATGTTATTCAATAACATTAACATAGTAGCAACGTTTCTCCTAGAATCTTTTCTTTTTCTCTTGAAATATATTTAAATAAGGAAGAACTTTTGAAACAAACGGGACATGCGAACTTTTTTTTTGCCGCAATTACGAATCGTAAATTAAAAATTTCGGATCGAACAAAGAGCGAATCTTCCACGTATGAAAATTTTTTGTCACTATTTTCGCAATGCGATTCTTTTTTCTCGCGGGAGAAATTGAATGACGCATTGGTAATCGAACGATACCGCGCGCAACGACGCGACGCGTTGTCGACCGATGCCACGTTGCGACGAGATAGAGGAGAAAATGTTTGCGACAAAAGATGCGTTGGTTCACTCCTACACATTATTCGTCTACGACTTACAACTTATTCTAACGATCGGCACACTTGCATTTGATTGCTGATACGCGCACCAGTAACGAGAGTCTAGAAAGTAACAAATAAGTTACCGACACGGGAAGAAATGTTCTTTAATGTAATTATTGCACAGCTAGTCTTATCTCGGTAACTATATAATGCGTGAGAAATGATACATACATATTTATATACACGTATATATTTACAAACTATGTACAGATAGCGACGAATTATATAAGATTTGACGGTCTTCTTTTTCCCTAATTTTTATCACAGAAGAAAATCGAATAACGTATCATACAGCGTAGCGTGACGTTGTAAATCAACTTTGTACATCGATCGAATGGCTAGTGTCTGATGATAATTATTACTATCTCTCTCTTCTCTCTCTCTCTCTCTCTCTCTCTCTCTCTCTTTCTCTCGCAAAATCGTTCGCGATCGCGTGAACGAGTAGCATCGCCATCATGACATTCTGACATTATTACGACGTTCTAAAATTATTACGACAAGCATGGGAAAATATTAGGTGTACAAATGAATAATCCAATTTTTTCAGCTACATTCAAGGTTTATTTTAAAAGACAGTAAATTAAATTGTTCAATCAAAGTATTCGCCGTTGCTTTCTACAACTTTAAGCCATCTTTCAGGCAGCTGATGAATTCCATCTCGGAAAAATGTTACGTCTTTGGACACGATAAAGTCGTCAAGCCATTTTCGGATCTCATCCACTGATTGGAAGTGCATATCGGACACGGCGTCGCATCGACCGGAACAAATGATAAGCGGATGGAACAATGTCTGGTGAATACGCCGGGTGCTGCAAGACGTCCCAGCCAAGACTCATTATGGTGTTTTTTGTATTGGAAACAATGTGTGGCCTGGCGTTGTCATGCAACAATTTCACTGGACGTGCTCCTTCGCCAGTATACGGGCGTTTTCGTTCCAATTCTTGACTCAAGCAGATTAATTGACGTTGGTAGCAGTCCGCAGTAACTGTTTCACCCGGTTCCAACAACTCATAATAAAGCACGCCCTTGATATCCCACCAAATGCAGAGAAGAACCTTCTTTCCGAAGCGATTTTGATGATTCGCCGGGATTTATCCATGACTTTCTGCGTTTCGGAATATCATAGAGTATCCATTTCTCGTCGCCCGTAACGATTTTCCACAAAAAAGCTGCTTTCGACGCTGCTTATTGAGAAGAGAAAGACACGCTGCCACTCGTTGATTTTTGTTGTTGGTTTCAGTGAGTTCACGCGGTTAGGCACCCATTTCCCATTTCATCTTTCTGGATCTTTCCCATCTCATGTAGGCGTTTGGAAATCGTTTGCTGCGTTACTCCCAACTGTTCTGCAAGCTCTTTTTGTGTTTGTGCCGAATTCTCAGCGAGCAGTTGTTCCAAATCATCATTATCGCACTTCGGAGGGTCTCCAGGGCGTTGTTTGTCGATTAGACTGAAATTACCGCTTTCACCAACCGCTTAAACCAAAATGCTCACACATCGTACGATACAACACCTTCGCCGAGAAAGGAACAAATCGATTCGCACGCTCTTGCAGCATTTTTTCCTTGTTGGAATTCGTAAAGAATGCAGTGTCGGATATGCACCTTATCTGTTGCCATTTTCGACTGTACTGAACTCAATACTTTTGAAGGTTATGTTGGGCCTTTCGCCAAACTATATGTTCTTTTTAATAGCTATATGTCAGCATTGCATAATCACAAAAGAGCGGGAAAATCTATTCAATTTAAAATTGATTTCATAACTGCTTGAAATAATTTTGATTATTCATTTGTATTACACCTAATATCCCAACTATAAATTTTGGCTTTAACGATTCAAAAGTGGTGATTTTGATTTGAGTGACATAGAACTTACATATCAACCAAACAAATTCGAAGACCCTAGATAGCAAGCATTATTGAATGAAAATATCGTTCAAACAGAAAAACAATTGGCTGAACAACTTAACGTCGATAAATCAATAATTTTTAAACGCCGACACGCCACGGGAAATATTCAAAAGGAAAGTAAATAGGTTCCACATAAATTAAGTGAAAGTGCCATTGTAAATCGTTTGAATATTACCATGTCTTTGTTTGCTAGACAGAAAAAAAATTTTTGGTGGCGAATTGTAACTGGAGATGAAAAGCAGATTTATTTTGATAATCCAAAGCGAAAAAAATCTTGTGTTGATCCAGGACAACTTCGACACCAGAACGGGACATTCACGGCCACAAAGCAATGCTCTGTATTTGGTGGGAGTGGAAAGTGTGGTGTATTATGAGCTTCTAAAACCGAATGAAACAGTTACGGGGAAGGGATATCAGCAACAATTGGACAAATTGAATGATGAATTGATGCAAAAAAGGCCAGCGATAGCCAGCAATAGACGCAAAGTGATTCTTTTGCACGGTAATGCTCATTCACATGTTACTTCAATCGTTAAACAAACATTGTTAGAGCTCGAATAGGAAAAAATCCTTCCGCACCCAGCGTATTTTCCAGACCTAGCACCATCTGATTACCATCTATCTTCCGATCGATGTAACACGCGTTGGCAGATACGTACTTCAATAATTACGAAGATGTGCAAAAATGGGTGCCTGATTGGATTGCTTCGAAAGACAGATGGTTCTATCGTCGCGGAATTGTTATGTTGCTAGAAAGATGGAAAAAAGTCACAGCTAACAACGGAAAATATTTTAATTGATGTAAGCTTGTCTATTTTTTTAAAATAAAGATAAAAAAGTTGACAAAATAAGAGCAGAATTAATTCAACTTCCTAATATTAAATATCGTGCGGAGGAATATATCAGACAGATCATCAAAGAATTCTTATGAAAGCCTTGGAAACTTCCTAGACATTTCCTAGACACGCGACGCAAAAGCGCTCGAGATGGAATCTAACGCGAGGACAGATCCGGATTACTCGTCGTATTCTGTTTTCCTTCTGCCCAACTTATCGCGTGCGTCCTACAGCAGTTAATTAGTCCGAGTATGAAGCAGTTATCGGATTTGCGACAGAATAAAACGATTCAGAGCTCGCAGACACCCAACGACGACCATTATACACGCTAATTACTCGTCGTATTTACCTTGCGCGAATGAAATTACCAATTCAAGCGCTAAAGACCTTACTACTGAGAACTAAGAAGGCCGGGCGTGACGACTTATTAACGTTGCTATAATTTCTCGAGAGGGTACCCGCCCGTCACTCCCTCGACGCGGAGTTATAAAAATAACGAGACGCCGCGCGAGTGTTTCGAGATGAAATTTTTATCAACGTCGCGCAATTTCGTGCCGATTCCCGCGCCCGAATTAAGCGCAATTTGCAATCGCTTTTCACTCCTGATGAAAGAGAGAAAGGGGTTTCCGTTTCTCGTTGACTCACCCGCTTGCGCGATAACGAATCGAGGTAGATCTCGGCCAATCTCCGGTGAAAAACGTGTCTCTTTTCTATTTTCAGATCCGCGAGAGCGTTGTACGCACGACAACGACGACGACGACGACGACAACGACGACTTCAACCGGAAACGAGCCGCGGCTCCTTTGCGGGGCACTTTGCTCTCTGCCGCGAGGGTCGGCTTCCCAGAGTCCGTGAATTTCGCTGGCTGGCCAGCCGAAGAAAAGAGGAAAGGAGGAAGAAGCGCAACAGAGAAGACCACGTCTTCTGCCCCGAGTCGAAAATGAACGTCTACCTGGTGCGTCGATTGATCGGAACCTCCGTGACCTAAAGTCACCTTCTCGGGAAGATCCGTGCCGTGAACGATCGAACGAGAGAGAGAGAGAGAGAGAGAGAGAGAGAGAGAGGGGGGGGGAGAGAGAGAGAGAGGGAGAAAGAGAGAGAGAGTGGGAAAGAGAGACAAAAGGGAAGGAGAGAAAGAAAGAACAAGAGGAAGGAGCAAGGGAGTGACCGTCGAGGATGACCGCGAAGACGACGTTCGAGCCGGCGGAGGTACCCTCGTTCGACGTGCCGTCGCTGCTGGACGTCACCTCGACCGAGGAGGACTCCTGCGCCAACGGCACCGCCGTTAATGCCGTGGAGGTTGGCAGTTGGCCGGTCATGTCGTTGGCGATCTTGAAGGGCTGCATCCTCGGTTCGATCATCGCCACGGCCCTCTTTGGCAATCTCCTGGTGATGGTGTCGGTGATGCGGCACAGGAAGCTGCGCATCATCACCAACTACTTTGTCGTCTCATTAGCGCTCGCGGACATGTGGTCGCGATGTTCGCGATGACGTTCAACGCGAGCGTGCAGGTGACCGGGCGATGGCTCTTCGGCTACTTTATGTGCGACGTGTGGAACTCCCTGGACGTCTACTTCAGCACCAGCTCGATACTCCATCTGATGTGCATTTCGGTGGATCGTTACTACGCGATCGTCAAGCCGCTCAAGTATCCCATTAACATGACAAAGCGAGTGGTGGCGTTCATGCTGCTCGCCTGTTGGCTCTCGCCGGCCATCATTTCTTTCGTGCCAATTTTCTACGGCTGGTACACCACCGCCGAGAACAGCGTGCACCGTCACAAGCACCCCGAACTGTGCGAGTTCAAAGTCAACAAGATCTACGCGATACTGTCGTCGAGTATATCCTTCTGGATACCGTGCACCATCATGACAGTCACGTATTACGCGATATTCCGCGAGGCGAATCGTCAAGAGAAGCAGATGCACAGCAGGATGGGCAACGCCATGCTGCTCAGCCACCGGCCGAGCAAGGATCTCAATAATCTCAACGGCGAGCTCAACAGCGGCGGTTCCTCAAAAACACTCACCCTCAACGAGATCAACACCGATCACCTGCACACTCCCACCAAGGACAAAAACATGATGAAAATGAGAGGGAGCACAAGGCGGCGAGGACGTTGAGTATCATCATGGGTACCTTCATCCTCTGCTGGCTGCCATTTTTTCTCTGGTACGTACGTGCGAGCGGGCGAGCGAGCGCTAAGCTCACCCGCGGCGTGCGTCGCCAAGTGCTCGCATTGCAGCGTGATAAGGATTGATTAAGTTTTATGTACTCGCGGGCGCGCGCTCACGCGCGCTCCAGGCAGCCTTTTACTCTTTGCAGCGCGGTAACGCGCGTCACACACATGTCGAGCAGCTCGCGAGTCCGACGCGCGATCGTTCACTCTAATCAGATCTTCTCAGCTCGCGTTAATGCGAAGCATTTCCGCGAAAGGCGTCTCGTGTGGGAAATTCGCCGCTGTGGAAACGGGAGAGCGCGCGTCTCCTACTACGTCGGACTACTATTCTTCCGGAGAATCTTTCAGGATCTTGCCATGTCGCGAACCGCTCGGAGAAATTGGAGCCGAGCGTAAATTGGCTCTCTCGTGCGTCGGGCTGCTCACGAAATTCGAGTTTAAAAAATTAATCAACGTCTAAAGTACTCGTCGGGTCCGCGTTATAATGACGATAAGGATTGATTAATTTCAATAGTCCGCCGCCGGCGACAGAGGTCTACCCGTTCGCTCTCCGAAACGCGTCGGGTCCGTATCAGTCAATGTCCGATCGTTTGCATTAACGAGTTTCTTAGCTCGCGTTAATGAGTCATTTCGCGGGCGCTTTACGCCACGAGATTGGGAATTTCGCCAAGAGGCTCGAGTCGTGCGATATGTGCGTTTTTACAGAGGTGGTGCGAAAGAGAAGAGCAGAAAGAGAGAGAGAGAGAGAGGAGGGGGGAAGAGGGGGAGAGAGAGAGGGAGAGAGAGAGAGAGAATTTGAAACGTCAGGGTGCAAACGTGGACGCTTGTGTACAAATCGCTTGGCGTATTTCCGACACCGCTTCGGAAACTCGAAGTCGCGATCGATTACTTTCTCGCTCTTTCCGCGTCTTCCCGACGCGTCTGCACAAACGAATAAACGTCAATCCCGTGCTGTTGTGTCAGGTACGTCAGTACGGCGCTGTGCGGCGAGAGCTGTCCGTGCCCCGACATCGTGATCGCGATCCTCTTCTGGATCGGATACACGAATTCAGCGTTGAACCCACTGATATACGCGTACTTTAACCGCGACTTTCGGGAAGCGTTCAAAAAACACCCTGCAGTGCGCCTTCTGCTCGCTCTGCAGACGGGAGCCGTCCGACCTCGAAGCGCTGACTTCCGTCGGCATCCCTCAGGTACGATCTGGTCTGACACATCGAGGTATGCACTTCATTCTATCGCTTTCTTCCCTTCTGAGACACCTCCCTTTTCTGCTGAACGTTCGTATCGCTGCGTTCGCAGCCTTCCATTTCCTTTCTTTCTTGCCTTTCTTGCTACCGTCTTGCCGCCTCATCCCGCCGATAAGAAGTCGCTCTTGACGGTATCGGGACTTTTGAACGATCCGTGTCATCGATAGCGCGCCGTCCATCGCCACAGAGCAGATTTACGGATATCCGAATCAGCGGGATCCGCTCAAGCGCTTCCGGAATGGACACTCGGCTTTCGATTTGAATTGACTAGAAAGTATTCAATCGCCGCGTCTGGACGGTCGTCCGACTCGATAGCGATTCGGTCTAAAGAGCTCCTCTTTACTTCCGTGACAAACGACACTGTAACAGCCGAGAAATCGTGTCTATTGCGCGAAAAATCTCGTTTCCTTTTGTACAGGATGTAACATTCACATATAGATTGGGTAGTATGACGGGTTGCCTTCCCCTATTCTGACCATAATACAGTGGTTGCCGAAAAAGTCACTCGCCGACTTTGTTGATAATGATATTACAGTGCTCCAGTTGTGACGAGTGCAACTGACTTTGTACTGTGATCGTTATAAACTTTGAATAAAGAATATAAGAAAGGAGCACATCGGCAAAATACATGGAAGAGGATGCGACGGATGTAATGTCATACTATTATACTGAAACGAGTATTCAATTATTGCAAGTCGAATCGACTGCCCATAGGGAAAAGAGAGAGAGAGGGAGAGAGAGAGAGAGAGGGAGAGAGAGAGAGAAGAGAGAGAGAGAGAGAGAGAGAGAGAGAGAGGAGAGAAGAGAGAGAGAGAGAGAGAGAGAGAGAGAGAGAGAGAGGAAACGGTAATTGAAGAAGACTGAAATCAGACTGAGGCTATTCCAACTTGTTCTTGTTAAGTTAACTGATAGTTAAATCATATGTTTATCTTTGTTTCTCTTTCAATTTAGACAAAGGTAGACATATGATTTAACTATCAATTAACTTATTAAGGAATTTGAACAACCTGCCCTATAAAGTGACAAGGTTATATACATATTACAGAGTTTTACTCACTGCTAAAATATTTTCATTAAAATAATGGTTAATGGCTGTTGTGTGTGTAGGATATCGTGAAAGAAATGGATGTGCGGAAACATATCATACATATTGTTAAATATATTTAAATCTAAAATGAAGTAATTGTATGTATTAACTTGAAATTCCAGTATAAAAGATAATTTTATTATCTAATATATAATGTTACATCGTACTTTTTGAGAATATATAATGTTCATAATCAAGAGCATATCTCGAAAACATTTTTACGCTTCTTTGTATATTACGCTCCCAACTATTCGAGTTATATCGCCAATACGAGTATTTTGCTTCTGGTAACTTCATAGCTATATGTTGTATTTATGTCTAGTTCGATTATCGATACTCCGGGCAATATCGCAATATGCTCTTTCCTTATGTTCTTTATCCAATGGTTTATGACAGTTTATCGACCGTTTATGACAGGAGTTCAGCTTCGTTGAAATAAAAAGGTGTTTAAAAAAGTGAACTGAGAAATAAACATTACGGACACATACGGAAGAAAAGTAAATAAAGTAATAGTTAAGGGAGATAAACGATACAACAATATATTTTCTTGTTTTACATAATTTCTTAATTTCTTTCTTGCGTTGAAAAGTTCGATAGGAATTGGAGATTAGAAAGAACTGCATAGAAATATAATTAGAAGCTTTCTGCAAAAATATAAATCGACCAGAAACGCAGTAGAAACATTGATTGCGACTTAATCGACGACAACTATCAAGCGACATATTTTCGGTGATTGCTTCATAGTCTTGTATCTTGATACTTCTGTTATCGAAAATAGCTTGATAGTTGTTGTTGATCAGAAGCGATCTTTTTGTAGAAATATGGATGACATATAAGACTTCTAAATATTTCTACACCGTTCTTTCTAATCTTTAATTTCTATCGAACTTTTCGACACAAGAAAGAAATTAGAAAATTACGTGAAACAAGAAAATATGTTGTATTATTTATCTCTTTAACTATTTTTTACTCTTTATTTATTACTTTTACTTACTCTGCTTAAATCTGTAATGTTTATTTCTCAGTTTCACTTCTTTAAACATCTTAAACGGTCGATAATGATCACAGTGCAAAGTTAGTTGTACTCATCATAATAACTGGGAGCACTGCAAATATCGTTATCAACGAGTGACTTTTTCGGCAACCTTTGCATTATCATCCGAATAGGCAGGCAACCTGTCATACTGGCCTATATGTTGATGTTACATCCTGCACAAGAAACGTCGCGCACACTTCACTTCAATTCAAACGATGAAAATCCGTAATGGATGAAAATCGCAAAGCCGATTTCGTCGAGAGCGACTCGCTCTCAGGACTCCTCGGCGAGACGCGAGGGTCCTTCCTGCGTTACCTACACAGAGAGGACGATTTAGTTGAATTTAACAAATGCTTATTTGGAATAGTCCAAATAAACTTTTTGATTGATTGAACGAAGTTTTGTTTGACGCAACAAAAATATTTTGTTGCAGCTTAGTTCCAACGAAATGTTTTTGTTGCGTCAAACAAAATTTTGTTCGATCAATCAAAAATTTATTTCGACTATTCTAAATAAGCATTTGTTAGATTCAACTAAATCGTCCTCTCTGTGTACATGCATCCTAGTGCATCCTATCCTGCAATTACGCTAATCAGAAATTCACGCCTATAATCCTCAATCTAAGCAGTTGCGGCTGACCTACACGCATGAAGCTTCAATTGAGCGTAACGACACCCTAATCGCGACTTGTGTTTCTGCTTATTCCCGAATTGTTGCGTCGCTTCCAAGTGCGCATTTGGTCTCGCAAAAAACGAAAAAAAGGAATATATCGTGCGAGTGTCTCGTGGAAAATCTCCTGAGAAATCAAAAGGAGTGGAACAAACGCCCGCGGAGAAGGCGTCGATAAGGAACACGTTCGAGACTGTAATCGAATTGATATTTTTAATCCGAACGCGTTGCACTTAATTCGTACCGAATAAGTTACGCGAAATATCACACACATACACACACTCACATTAGCACCGGGAGAGCATAGCGACAGCGTTCGCTTCGTTAGCGCGCAATCCAACGCGCGCGACGTTATTATTATATTCGACGCGGCACGTTTGCCCCGAGTACGATATTTTATTATCCCGCCAACAGCGGTTAAGAGTGCTCGCTGGCGTTTTACATACCGAACGACGAAGCGATGGCGAACGCACGCGATTATCGCGAGTTCGTATTCATTTCCGTATATTCCGAGAAATGATCATTAAACCCATAAATT